>NC_040029.1:12692496-12705446 GCF_000972845.2 Larimichthys crocea | reverse complement strand
TCCTGTCGCTTGGGTGCTGCTGAGGAGGTCGATGAAGGCGATGTGTTGGGAGTGTGAAATATCGCCTGATTCCTCAAGCAGCACGAGGATCCCACCTCCTCCTCTTCTGTACTAGCTTTCCGTAAGAGGAGCAGGGAGGAACAGTGATGAGGACTGGACCCCCAGTCCAAGGCCAGGGAAACGCTGGGAGAAGTAATCCTTTTCGTCTGACTGGATGGTGGAAGACACCAGTCAGATGATGAGGAGTTCTTCTGAAGAAGAGTCCTGAACAGAGAGGACAGCTCAGTCCGATTGGAGGCTACGAGACCGATGACAACATGATATGAGAGTCGTCAGATGAAACTTCTGCTTCTTGTGTGACCGTACGTCACCTGAGGAAGAAGTTTAAGAGTGGCAACAACCTCATCATATGGATTGTTTTGAGGGCCGATGTAGACCATCCTGGCGACGTCACTTTTATCACTGAGGACAAACATGACGAACCTAACGAATAGGATGTCCTCAGGTGATAACGAAGGGGCCGACATTCCTCCCCCTCCTCTGACATAGAGAGAATGGAGAACAAGATAAAGATGTAGTTGAATTAATGTAATGTTCTGTAGCAAAATGTAAAGTAATGTAATAGTAGGTAATGTAGGAAAATGCTAAATGTAATGTATTAGTAAATGTGCATGTACATCTAACTGGTACTGTACTTAGTATAATGTCACGTCATATAGCGTCGCATGTGCAATTAACTCCTGTCCTGTCACTGTCGTCCCCTGTCCCATCTCGTCTCCCTGTACTGTCGTCCCCTGTACTCATCTAGTCTGTCGTCCCTCTTCGTCAGCTGTCCGTGCATCCCCTGTCCTGATCCTGTCTGTGAACCTGTCCTGACCTGCGTCATAGTTACCTGATCCCTACATCCCTGTCACTGTCGTTCCCTGTCCTCTAGTCAGAGTCCTGTCCTCTTACTGTCCGTCTGTATCCTGTCTTCCGTCCTGTCGATGTCCCTGTCCCACTGTCATGTCCGCTCACTGTCTGTCGATCCTTGCCTTCTGTACCCGTCCCTGTCATGTCATGTCCTTCCTGTACTGGCGCCATGGCCTCATCGGTCCAGTCGTCCACTCCTGTCGTCTCGGTCCACATGTCAATCGCCTGTCCTTCCTGTCTCCTGTCGTCCCATGTCACTGTCATGTAACTGTCCTCCATGTCGTCCCTGTCCTCTCGCGTATGTCACTGTCTACCCTGATGTCCGTCCACTGTCCTCCCTTCCTGTCTGGCGTCCCTGCTTAATGTCGAGTCAACTGCCTCTGTACGTCTGTCCGCCTCGTCACTGTCAGTGCACCTGTCCTGTGCTGTCGTCCCTGTCCTGTGCTGTATCCTTTCGTCTGTCCCCTGGCCTGTGCAGTACGTCCTGCCCTGTCCTGTCACCTTGCCACCCCACCCCCTTTCCTCTCCCGACATCGCACCTTCTCGTGGTGGAGAGGGTTGCCGTGTTCCTGTGACCCTGGTCCCGTGTTGTTGTTTGGGTCCCGCCTGGTCGTGTCCCACCGCCCCTGGTCTCGGCGACGGGGCCACCTACAGCGCGTTCACACACAAATTAGATTTTTGCTTCATTCAGATTACAGGAACAAAACCAGGCATCACCAACCGGAAGAAGATGAGTCCAGAGGAAACGGGCTGTGTGCAAATGAAGCTGTCACTCACGTTCCTCTGTGGCAGCATTTTGTGAATCTCCGAAACTATAGACGCTCAAGAAAAGACACACGACACTTCAGTGTGTGACACTGATGGGACTCTATTACAGTTTGCTCGAAGTCCTACACACTAGTCCCTACCATGCCAGTATCTGATCTAACATTAGCCACTAAGAATTAAATACATGCTAATTGCTAGCGCGTCACTGCATCAGCGCTAACATGTTAAGTGTAACAGATAATGCTACAGCTGAATGTTGTGCAGCGCATCACCGTTAAACATATTATGGTAAAATGCTAATATTAACAGGCTAATGATAATTGCTAGCGCATCACCGCTAACATGCTAATGTTAACATGCTTATGTTAACATGCTTATGTTAACATGCTATGTTAACATGCTAATGTTATTTGCTAGCACATCAGCGATAACATGTTAATGTTAACATGCTAATGTTAACATGTTAATGCTAACATGCTAATTGCTAATGTTAACATGCTAATGTTCTACAGAAACACATTAATATGAGCAAGCTCTCTGTTTCATGGGAACTTTGAGGTTTGGTTACATTTACCAAAAAAAAGTTCTTTGTTTTAAACTTGCTTGACTTAAACTGAACTGTCAAAACTTTCCATAGTGTAATGGTCAGCGCTCTCGACTTTGAATCCAGTGATTGGCATTCAAATCTTGGTAGGACCTGAATTTAAAGGAAAGGCATCTCAGAATTTACAAGCAGCAAGCATTAGCTTAACAACTTACTGAGGTAGCAAGTATAAACCAATAGTTAAGTAGCACTTTGCTTACTAGGACTTAGCCCAGGATGCCATGAAGCTGTACCTAAGGTAGACGCTGACACTAGGTCATGTTCTTGTCTAAAAAATCACAGTTTGGGTCAGTTTTGTCCCAGAAAAATGGATTTGAAATGTCCCATTATCTTGCTAAATTTGTGAATCTTAGTGTCACTTGATATTTGAGAATTTGCTCATTATCTCATATTCAGCCTGATCATAATAATGTCTCTTCAAGGATATTCCATTTGTTGCATTAAATATACAGTGTTTATTTGACACCATATGTTTAGAACAACATTTTTATAAGTATGTATAAAAAGGAGTACCTCCTGCTAAAGAACCGAAAAACTGTTAACCATAACATCTATCTTGTGACTATGTCATTTCATGATTGCTTCTGCAGGTGGAATGGGGAGCAACTGTTGTAATTTAATTAACAGATAACATGAGTCATTTTCAGAAGTCCAGGTACTGATTATTCAACCTTAACCTTACAATAACATCCTACTGAGATTTGAACTCAGATCACTGGATTCAGAGTCTAGAGTGCTAACCATTACACCATGGAACCACCTTGTGGAAGACTTTTTGCTGTGTTCACAGATAACCGGTCTGTGTGGGAGATATGACATGTGATACTGTTTTAAAGTGTTTATTCCCTCCTTGTGAGGCTGACATATATATACGACATATGTCATATATATATCGTGTATGTGTGTGTGTGTGCGTGTGGTCATATATATGGGCTTAGTGTCTGTGTTCAGGATATTCAATAAACTTACAGCCTTCATGTTTGACTAACCTGCGGCTCACAGCAGGTGACGTTGTATCCATGGCAACAGTAGGTGCAGTCTCTGTTGGACAGGTGACTGTTAAGCGTGTACAACATGACATGCACCCAGAGATAAGTCTTTAAATGTGTGCTGTCTGGAGACCTGGAGACAATGAGTCGGTTTATTTACACTCTGACAGAAGCCAGTTGAATCTAATAAAGAGATAAACACAGTACTAAGACTATCATTATGGTTGTCCACATGAATATTAAAATCACAATAATTACTTTATCTGTTTTAAGGATCAAGTCTGATGCAAACTCTGCAGTAAGGACCAGGAGCTCGTTATACTGTAACAAATAAAATTGGATGTAATGTTTTCCAGGTTGGGTGAGTGAGGCTAAGAACCAAATGAGTTAGAATTTAGTTTAGGTTTAGGATTTATTAATACACTTAAGTCAAATATGGCTCCAATCACTGGCAGTACTCCCTGTCATATCTACAAGCTGCTGTTGCATATAAGAGATGTCCTGTATCCCATTACCGGTGTATTTTCCCCTGGATCTCTCTCAAGAAACGAGAGCAGTCTAACATTACATGCACTGACATTAGATAACACATGAACATGATGAGAAACCCTAACGTGATTATGTTAGTACACAATGTAAAATCACGTTACTGTGCACCACATCACGTTGATCATTGTTACTGTAATTACTGTATTATTTTCAGGATTCTATTAATATGGCCCTTAACAATCCACTTCTTCATCGCTTCGTTGTTTTTTTTTTTTTTGGAAATTGAAAGAAAGTAATGGAGCTGTTGTGTTGTGTCCGGTTGGGTTTGGGGGTAACACTAGCAAAGCATCACAAAGGAGGAAACCATTTTGTGATGTGCATGAGTTTCAGACTTCATTACTACAAACATTATAGTAATGATTATGTTAATTTGACCAATTATATTTGAGCCCCTGAAATCAGGAGACTGTGTATAAAAATGGTTGCAATTCCAAAATGTTTTATTCATTTTCTTTGTTCTACCCCTGATAATATTTCTTAATTAAACTTGCTTGTTTTTTTAAATTCCAAAGACTTTTCCTGATGGTCATTCATATTTTATTTATTTTTTTTGATTAAAAGAGTCAAGGATGTATATATAAGTTACATAGCTGTGCAGAATTGTGTTAATCATTGTTCACTTTGTTCTCCACATTGAATTGTGTCTTTGCCTCTAATTTACAGCTACAGATGCATGTGCATCCGTTTGGGTGGGTTACAACAAGATACAAATAGTGAAGCAACAATTTAACTGTTTTTTTATTTATGAATTTTTTATGATTTGGTCTACCACTAACTATTGGTTCTGAAAAACACAGAGGGATACTTCTTTTTTTGTTTTTTATTTTTTATTTTTGTTTTGTTTTTTGATTTTTTCTTTCTTTTTTTGTATTATCTGCATAAACTGTATGGGGAGACCGAAGCACTCGGAGGAAACCCACACAGACATGGGGAGGACAGCCTTCTCACTTCTCACTGTACTTCAGTTGTTGGGCCTGTGAAACACTGGGGGACTTGCTGCTGCACATTTCTTTCCTTCTCTTCTTTCTCAAACCGAGAAAGCGGTGAGTTTGTTTCCATAAAGAAGGCTTCCTCATTGTCACTGCAGCATTCTTGTCACAGCCTTCAGCCTTAGCATTCAGATCTGTGTCCTCAGAAGTGGTGGAAGAGTCTTCAACCACTGGTTCAGGGCTATGTGTAACACAGCCAGACTCAACCACTGAGTCCTGTGAAACACTGAAGGAAGACTCTTGTAGAGGTTCCAGGTCCTGTGAAACACGGGGGAACTCTGCATGCTGGTGCACATTTCTCTGCATATTTTTCTTTC
Source organism: Larimichthys crocea (assembly GCF_000972845.2). Classification (NCBI taxonomy): domain Eukaryota; kingdom Metazoa; phylum Chordata; class Actinopteri; family Sciaenidae; genus Larimichthys; species Larimichthys crocea. Next base: position 12,700,318 of record NC_040029.1, on the reverse strand, counting down.
GCAAACAGAGAAAGTGGCAAGTTTTTTTCCACAAAGAAGGCTTCCTTGTTGTCACTACAGCATTCTCTGTGTCCTGAGAAACGGAGAGAGGGTCTTTATCCACTGGTTCAGGGTTCTGTGAATCACAGCTGGACCTTTCATCCACTAGTTCAGGATTCTGTGAATCACAGCTGGACCCCTGATCCACTGGTTCAGGGTTCTGTGAAACACTGAAGTTGAAGGTCCTTTGGTCCTTTAGTGTTTCCAGCTCTGCGTGAAGGATGCCATTAAGATCTTTTTCAGTCTGGAGCTGAACAACAACTTGATTATTTTTTGAGGTCTGCTCATGGAGTAGAATTTTCAGGTGTTCCAACTCCATGTCTCTCTCAGACACCAGTTCTTTCAACAAATTGGTGTCATGCTCTGTTTTCTGATGCTCATATATCAGATGATCCAGCTCTGATATCTTTCTGGCGATTTCCTTTTCCATCATCTCAAGTTTTTCCACAAGGGTGACAATCCTTTGTTTTTCTGTGTTGATATCCATGTCATTCTTTTCCTTCATCTCTTCTACTTGGCAGAGAAGCTGTTTCTTGAGTTCTTTCTCTTGACCAAGTTTCTTGTTTAAACGCTCAACCTGTACGACTGGGCAAGGACAATTTTGCCGTTTGAACCAAATTGATATTTTTGTAAGCGGTTATTGCATGTTGATGGTTGCACGGTCCCATGTTTGGTACACTGTGGGTGGTGGTGTGTGTGTGTGTGTGTGTGTGTGTTGTGTGTGTGTGTGTGTGTGTGTGTGTGTGTGTGAGCCGTTTGATGTGTATTTTATCATCACCGTCGTAAATAAGGATGTGGTCTTGCCATGGACGCATGACCTGTAACATGTATTACTGCATGGAGTATTTTGCATGTGTGTTTTTCATGTCCTATTTCTCACACACAACGTTTTATGACAGAATGCAATTTAATTGTGAAGTGTTATTTGGGTGGATTACTATTTTTAACTATTCACAACTTTAGAAACAAAACTGAACTCTATAACTCAACTTTTCTTTTACTATATTTCCTGGCAGAGTCCTTCGCCTTCGTGTGCAAGAGGTTACTTGTTCTTATCTCATTCGAATTAGTGATGAAGAGGGCTCCATCCTTCTGACGGAGATGATGTGACCCAGAGTCACTTTCAGATGATGGCGGGGCTCCATCTCCTTCTGACGGAGAGGATGGTTGACCCCGAACATCTTCTCTTCGGAGACGATGAGAGCCTGCTCTTTAATAAGACCGGACGAGGATGGTGACCCCGACTTCATCCCTTCGGGAAATCGAGGGATCCCACCTCTTCTGGACGAAGATCGTCCCTGTTTTCAGGCTCTTCAGACGAAGGCGACGACTCCATCCCGTTCTTCCAGATGAGGAGCGATGCCTTCTCAGTGGCTGTTCTGTCATCTGCAAGGCGAAGGCTGCCCGGCCTTCAGTCTTCAGATATGACAGAGCCTTTTTGGCATCAGTTTCCTCAGATGAGACGATGGCCACATCCTTCTCTCTGGGTGTGATGTGAGGTCGAGCAGCCGATGAGTGTGGGAGTGTGAAATCATCGCCTGGTTCTCAAGCAGCAGCGAAGGATCCCACCTCCTCCTCTTTGGTACTAGCGTTTCCCTAAGAGAGCCAGGGAAGACAGTGATGCAGGACTGGACCCCGCCAAGCCAGGTAAACGCTGGACGGAGTGAATCCTTTCGCTGACTGGATGGTGGAGACATCCAGTCCAGAGATGAGCGAGTTCTTTCTGAAGAAGATCGTCCTGAACGAGGAGTAGACACGCTCATGTCGCCATGGTAGGCTTCGCTCTACGAGCCCCGATGACAATCATATTGATGAAGGATTCGTCAGATGAAACTTCATATGTCTTTCTTGAACGTAGACGTCATCTGGGAAGAACTTTGAACGTACCTGCATGCATCAACTCATCATCATGGATTGTTTTGACGGTCCGATGTAGACCATCTGGTCGACGTCACTGTTATCGAACTGAGGACAACACTGACGAACCTAAACGAAACTAGGAGGTCCTCAGTGGATACGAAGGTGCCACATTTCCTCCCCCTCTCTGACATCGAGAAAGTGGAGAACCAGATAAGATGTCGTTGCGATTAATGTAATGTCGTATGTAGCAAAATGTAAAGTATATGTAATATTATGGTAATGTAGGCAAATCTAATATGTAATGTATACGTAAAACTGTATTAATGTAATATATGTCAAATGTAATGTATCTCCTGTAGTAATTAAGTAAATGTGATCTAATGTACTGTAATGTATAATGTACTCTAATGTAATGTAATGTAGTAATGTCCATATAAGTTTCTCGTCGTTCTAATGTCATAGTTAGAATCTTGTAAATGTAATCTACTGTACCTGTAGCGCCTGTCATCTCCGCGCTCCTACTATGTCCCGACTTTCTCCCTCCTCCAGTTCCTGTCGATCTTCTATCTGTAACTGACTACTGCTCATTAGTCCTGTCTAACCCTGTAATATAATGTAATGTCAGTAAATATGTAATATGTATGTAAGTCTATGTAATGTAATACTACGCCAGTAATGTAATGTAGTAAAATGCTAAATATTAAGTGTAAATGTAATTAGAAATGTAATATCGATAATGATGATCGTAAAGTTTAAAACTATGTCATATCTTATGTAATGTATAAAATGTACATGAATCGTAATTAATGTATGTAATGTAATGTAATGTGAATCCTATAATTTTGTAATGTACGTAACCTGGTATATGTATGTAATGTAATGCTAGTGAATGTTAATGTCGTAACATAATGTAATATAATGTGTACTATAATGTAATGTAGAAAAATGTAATGTACATGTAATGTAATGTAGTAAAATGTAATATACTGTAACTGTAATGTAATGTATTAGTAAAATGTATGTAGTAAGAATGTAATGTAATGTCGTAAACTGTAATGTGACATGTAATGTCATGTAGATGTAATGTAGTAAAATTGTATGTGATGTAATGTAATGTAACTGTAATGTAACATTGAAAACAATAACTTTCCTCTCCACGACACTCGCTACCTTTCGTGGTGACGGTTTGCGTGTTCCTGGGACCCTGGGACCTGTGTTGTTGTTGGAGTCCTCCTGGTCAGGTGTCCCAAAGCGAAATGGTCCTCGGAGAGGGGCCCGCACTACGCGCGTTCACACACAAAATTTAGATTTTTGCTTCATCAGATTACAAGGAACACACACGAGCGCCATCCGGACACATATGCAGAGATGACATCCGAAGAGAACTCGGCTGTGCCTGAAGCTGTCACTACGTTCTACTCTGTGCAGCCATGTTTTGTGAACTCTCGAACACTATAGACGCTCAAGAAAGACACACTGACACTTCAGTGTGTGACACTGAGGGTGACTCTATTTACAGTTTGCCTCGAAGTCCTACACACTAGTCCCCTACCATGCAGTATCTGTATCTAACATTAGCCACTAAGAATTAATACATGCTAATTGCTAGCGCGTCACTGCATCAGCGCTACCATGTTAATGTTACTGATAATGCTAACTGCTAATGTTAAGTGCTAGCGCCATCAGCGTTAAACATATTAAGGGTAAAATGCTAAATTAACGAGGCTAATGATAATTGCTGCGCATCACCGCTAACATGCTAATGTTAACATGCTATGTTAACATGCTAATGTTATTGCTAGCACATCAGCCGATAACATGTTAATGTTAACATGCTAATGTAACATGTTATGCTAACATGCTAATTGCCTAATGTTAACATGCTAATGTTCTACAGAAAACACATTAATAGGCAAGCTCTCTGTTTTCATGGGAACTTTGAGGTTTGGTTACATTTACCAAAAAAAAGTTCTTTGTTTTAAACTGCTTGACTAAAACTGAACTGTCAAAACTTTCCATAGTGTAATGGTCAGCGCTCTCGACTTTGAATCCAGTGATCGGCATTCAAATCTTGGTAGGACCTGAATTTAAAGGAAAGGCATCTCAGAATTTACAAGCGCAAGCATTAGCCTAACAACCTTCTATGAGGTAGCAAGTATAAACCAATAGTTAAGTAGCACATTGCTTACTGGACTCTAGCCCAGGATGCCATGAAGCGTGTACCTAAGGTAGACGCTGACACTAGTCATGTTCTTGTCTAAAAATCACAGTTTGGGTCAGTGTCAGAAAATGGATTTAAAATGTCCCATTATCTTGCTAAATTTGTGAATCTTAGTGTCACTTGATATTTGAGAATTTGCTCATTATCTATTCAGCACCTGATCATAATAATGTCTCTTCAAGGATATCCATTTGTTGCATTAAATATACAGTGTTTATTTGAACTCATGTTGTAGAACAACATTTTTTAAGTATGTTAAAAAGGAGTACCTCCTGCTAAAGAACCGACAAAACTGTTAACCATACATCTATCTTGTGACTGTCATTTCATGATTATTCTGCGGTGGATGGGGAGCAACTGTGTAATTTAATTAAAGATAACATGAGTCATTTTCAGAAGATTCGGTACTGATTATTCAACCTTACCTTACAATACATCCACTGAGATTGAACTCCGATCACTGGATTCAGAGTCCAGAGTGCTAACCATTACAACCATGAACCACCTTGTGAAGACTTTTTGCTGGTTCACAGATAACCGGTCTGTGTGGGAGATATGACTGTGATACTGTTTTAAAGTGTTTATTCCCTCCTTGTGAGGCTGACATATATACGACATATGTCTATAATAATCGTGTATGTGTGTGTGTGTGCGTGTGGTCATATATATGGGCTTCAGTGTCTGTGTTCAGGATATTCAATAAACTTACAGCCTTCATGTTTGACTAACCTGCGGCTCACAGCAGGTGACTTGTATCCATGGCAACAGTAGTGCAGTCTCTGTTGGACAGGTGACTGTTAGCGTGTACAACATGACATGCACCCAGAGATAAGTCTTTAAATGTGTGCTGTCTGGAGACCTGGAGACAATGAGTCGGTTTATTTACACTCTGACAGAAGCCAGTTGAATCTAATAAAGAGATAAACACAGTACTAAGACTATCATTATGGTTTTCCACATGAATATTAAAATCACAATAATTACTTTATCTGTTTTAGGATCAAGTCTGATGCAAACTCTGCAGTAAGGACCAGGAGCTCGTTATACTGTAACAAATAAAATTGGATGTATGTTTTCCAGGTTGGGTGAGTGAGGCTAAGAACCAAATGAGTTAGAATTTAGTTAGGTTTAGGATTTATTAATACACTTAAGTCAATATGGCTCCAATCACTGGCAGTACTCCCTGTCATATCACAAGCTGCTGTTGCATATAAGAGATGTCCCCTGTCTACCATTACCGGTGTATTTTCCCCTGGATCTCTCTCAGAAACGAGACAGAGTCTAACATTACATGCACTGACATTAGATAACACATGAACATGATGAGAAACCCTAACGACATGATTTTTCTACAGTAGCCTGAGGCAGCCGAAACGTCAGCCAGCTGACCGGTTGAGCCACCAACCATTTTCCCTCTGGCCGTGTTGTCTTCGCCGCTTTCATCTGCTTCTCAGCTTTAGGTACCATGCACACACACGTTTACGTTGCTCCACGTACGACCCTGCCATTTGACATGCCTTGCGTTCCCGTTGATACTCTCCTCCTGTTTCCTCTGCTGTACGATTTAGTTACTGTTAATTCTACCTGCTCCTTATTTTCTGGCATTGCCCACATTTTGCCTATTAGCTCGCCGCGCCCGCAACCCCTCGTGTCGCTCTTACAATACACTTGACTCAGCGTTCGTTTATTCCTATCTGTTGTTGTTTGTTTTTTTATTGGAGCACTAGGAAGAACAAGTTACTGGAGCTGTTGTGTCGGTTGGGGTTTCCGTCGTGCTCTCTCTTCCCTGGCTTGTTGTTGTGGCCTTGCTCCCTCTTCCTATCCTCCCCCGGGAGCCCTGCCCGCCCCCCCCTGCCTCCTGCTGTCGCCGTCCGCTTCTTACTTCACGCACCTCAGCACCACTCTCGCGACTATCAATTTTCGCGCACAACGCATGATGTGCGTGTTTCGGTTACATCGCTCTTAGCCGACGTAGCCCCTTTGTCTGTCAGGGACATATCCATTAGGGACGGCGTTGCCATGTAAGGCCCGCCTTGGCTACCCTATATCCTGCGCGCTCGCGCGTATAGGCATGTAGCACGGTCTTGCTTTCCATTGAGCTAACAACACCTTTTATTAATATTGCCGTCCAGTATGCCATTCTCCGCATTCTGTTATTTCATCCTCGTCAATCTAGTTACTGTTGACACGCGCCGTCGAATGACGAGGCGCCCGCGCCGCAGCCTTGTTGCGTCTGCTTCGTCGCTCTCGTCGGGTGTTCTGTGCCACCTTCGCACACGATTCGCACGACACGCGCAACGGTCGGCATTCTACGTTCACCCGGCGTATTTCGCCAAGAGGCGAGCGCCTAACCATACCTTATCAACTCACCATGTCCAGAGAATATTCTTAATTAAACTGTACCTTGTATTTTACTTTTTGTATTCTAGATTGGAACACATGTACAGGATCCAACTGGAGAATGAGTGACATGGTCATTCATATTTTATTCTTTTATTTATTTTTTTGATTAAAGAGTCAAGGATGTATATATAAGTTACATAGCTGTGCAATTGTGTTAATCATTGTTCACTTTGTTCTCCCATTGAATTGTGTCTTTGCTCCTAATTTACGCTACAGATGCATGTGCATCCGTTTGGGTGGGTTACAACAAGATACAATAGTGAAGCAACAATTTAACAGTTTTTTTATTTATTATTTTTTATGATTTGGTCTACACTAACTATTGGTTCTGAAAAACACAGAGTATGACTTCTTTTTTGTTTTTTTTTTTTATTTTTTTTTGTTTTTGTTGTATTTTTTCTTTTCTTTTTTGCTATTTTCTGTATATTTTCTTTATCCACTCAACTGTATGGATGGAGCGGACCGCAAGCACTCGGTCAGGAGGAAACCCACAACAGACCTGGGGAGGACAGCCTTCTCACTTCTCACTGTACTTCAGTTGTTGGGCCTGTGAAACACTGGGGGGACTTGCTGCTGCACATTTCTTTCCTTCTCTTCTTTCTCAAACCGAGAAAGTGGCGAGTTTTGTTTCCACAAAGAAGGCTTCCTCATTGTCACTGCAGCATTCTTGTCACAGCCTTCCAGCCTTAGCCTTCAGATCTGTGTCCTCAGAAGTGGAGGAGAGTCTTCAACCACTGGTTCGGGCTATGTGTAACACAGCCAGACTCAACCACTGAGTCCTGTGAAACACAAGGAGACTCTTGAGAGGTTCCAGGTCCTGTGAAACACGGGGGAACTCTGCTGCTGGTGCACATTTCTTGCATATTTTTCTTTCGCAAACAGAGAATGGCAAGTTTTTTTCCACAAAGAAGGCTTCCTTGTTGTTCACTACAGCATTCTCTGTGTCTGAGAACGGAAAGAGGGTTTTATCCACTGTTCAGGGTTCTGTGATCACCGCTGGACCTTTCATCCACTGTTCAGGATTCTTGTGAATCACAGCTGACCCTTCATCCACTGGTTCAGGGTTCTGTGAAACACTGAGTTGAAGGTCTTTGGTCCTTTAGTGTTTCCAGCTCTGGTGCAGGATGCCATTAAGATCTTTTTCAGTCTGGAGCTGACAAACAACTTGATTATTTTTGGTCTGCTCATGGAGTAGAATTTTCAGGTGTTCCAACTCCATGTCTCTCTCAGACACCTGTTCTTTCAACAAATTGGTGTCATGCTCTGTTTTTTGATGCTCATTATATCGATGGACCCCGC